>NC_092583.1:0-36163 GCF_037975245.1 Apostichopus japonicus
TGCTGTAAAAGGTCGGCAAAAGACGTCATCACCCGGGGTTCGAACCACGGATGCAAAAGAGAGTCTCGCTCATCAGCTCGTACAGTGCGCCGAGCCATCGCGCCACTGTATGGACTGAGATATTAGGCCGATTAACTAATACTTACAGCTCCCCGTGTAGGCACTTGCTGTAAAAGGTCGGCAAAAGACGTCATCACCCGGGGTTCGAACCACGGATGCAAAAGAGAGTCTCGCTCATCAGCTCGTACAGTGCGCCGAGCCATCGCGCCACTGTATGGACTGAGATATTAGGCCGATTAACTAATACTTACAGCTCCCCGTGTAGGCACTTGCTGTAAAAGGTCGGCAAAAGACGTCATCACCCGGGGTTCGAACCACGGATGCAAAAGAGAGTCTCGCTCATCAGCTCGTACAGTGCGCCGAGCCATCGCGCCACTGTATGGACTGAGATATTAGGCCGATTAACTAATACTTACAGCTCCCCGTGTAGGCACTTGCTGTAAAAGGTCGGCAAAAGACGTCATCACCCGGGGTTCGAACCACGGATGCAAAAGAGAGTCTCGCTCATCAGCTCGTACAGTGCGCCGAGCCATCGCGCCACTGTATGGACTGAGATATTAGGCCGATTAACTAATACTTACAGCTCCCCGTGTAGGCACTTGCTGTAAAAGGTCGGCAAAAGACGTCATCACCCGGGGTTCGAACCACGGATGCAAAAGAGAGTCTCGCTCATCAGCTCGTACAGTGCGCCGAGCCATCGCGCCACTGTATGGACTGAGATATTAGGCCGATTAACTAATACTTACAGCTCCCCGTGTAGGCACTTGCTGTAAAAGGTCGGCAAAAGACGTCATCACCCGGGGTTCGAACCACGGATGCAAAAGAGAGTCTCGCTCATCAGCTCGTACAGTGCGCCGAGCCATCGCGCCACTGTATGGACTGAGATATTAGGCCGATTAACTAATACTTACAGCTCCCCGTGTAGGCACTTGCTGTAAAAGGTCGGCAAAAGACGTCATCACCCGGGGTTCGAACCACGGATGCAAAAGAGAGTCTCGCTCATCAGCTCGTACAGTGCGCCGAGCCATCGCGCCACTGTATGGACTGAGATATTAGGCCGATTAACTAATACTTACAGCTCCCCGTGTAGGCACTTGCTGTAAAAGGTCGGCAAAAGACGTCATCACCCGGGGTTCGAACCACGGATGCAAAAGAGAGTCTCGCTCATCAGCTCGTACAGTGCGCCGAGCCATCGCGCCACTGTATGGACTGAGATATTAGGCCGATTAACTAATACTTACAGCTCCCCGTGTAGGCACTTGCTGTAAAAGGTCGGCAAAAGACGTCATCACCCGGGGTTCGAACCACGGATGCAAAAGAGAGTCTCGCTCATCAGCTCGTACAGTGCGCCGAGCCATCGCGCCACTGTATGGACTGAGATATTAGGCCGATTAACTAATACTTACAGCTCCCCGTGTAGGCACTTGCTGTAAAAGGTCGGCAAAAGACGTCATCACCCGGGGTTCGAACCACGGATGCAAAAGAGAGTCTCGCTCATCAGCTCGTACAGTGCGCCGAGCCATCGCGCCACTGTATGGACTGAGATATTAGGCCGATTAACTAATACTTACAGCTCCCCGTGTAGGCACTTGCTGTAAAAGGTCGGCAAAAGACGTCATCACCCGGGGTTCGAACCACGGATGCAAAAGAGAGTCTCGCTCATCAGCTCGTACAGTGCGCCGAGCCATCGCGCCACTGTATGGACTGAGATATTAGGCCGATTAACTAATACTTACAGCTCCCCGTGTAGGCACTTGCTGTAAAAGGTCGGCAAAAGACGTCATCACCCGGGGTTCGAACCACGGATGCAAAAGAGAGTCTCGCTCATCAGCTCGTACAGTGCGCCGAGCCATCGCGCCACTGTATGGACTGAGATATTAGGCCGATTAACTAATACTTACAGCTCCCCGTGTAGGCACTTGCTGTAAAAGGTCGGCAAAAGACGTCATCACCCGGGGTTCGAACCACGGATGCAAAAGAGAGTCTCGCTCATCAGCTCGTACAGTGCGCCGAGCCATCGCGCCACTGTATGGACTGAGATATTAGGCCGATTAACTAATACTTACAGCTCCCCGTGTAGGCACTTGCTGTAAAAGGTCGGCAAAAGACGTCATCACCCGGGGTTCGAACCACGGATGCAAAAGAGAGTCTCGCTCATCAGCTCGTACAGTGCGCCGAGCCATCGCGCCACTGTATGGACTGAGATATTAGGCCGATTAACTAATACTTACAGCTCCCCGTGTAGGCACTTGCTGTAAAAGGTCGGCAAAAGACGTCATCACCCGGGGTTCGAACCACGGATGCAAAAGAGAGTCTCGCTCATCAGCTCGTACAGTGCGCCGAGCCATCGCGCCACTGTATGGACTGAGATATTAGGCCGATTAACTAATACTTACAGCTCCCCGTGTAGGCACTTGCTGTAAAAGGTCGGCAAAAGACGTCATCACCCGGGGTTCGAACCACGGATGCAAAAGAGAGTCTCGCTCATCAGCTCGTACAGTGCGCCGAGCCATCGCGCCACTGTATGGACTGAGATATTAGGCCGATTAACTAATACTTACAGCTCCCCGTGTAGGCACTTGCTGTAAAAGGTCGGCAAAAGACGTCATCACCCGGGGTTCGAACCACGGATGCAAAAGAGAGTCTCGCTCATCAGCTCGTACAGTGCGCCGAGCCATCGCGCCACTGTATGGACTGAGATATTAGGCCGATTAACTAATACTTACAGCTCCCCGTGTAGGCACTTGCTGTAAAAGGTCGGCAAAAGACGTCATCACCCGGGGTTCGAACCACGGATGCAAAAGAGAGTCTCGCTCATCAGCTCGTACAGTGCGCCGAGCCATCGCGCCACTGTATGGACTGAGATATTAGGCCGATTAACTAATACTTACAGCTCCCCGTGTAGGCACTTGCTGTAAAAGGTCGGCAAAAGACGTCATCACCCGGGGTTCGAACCACGGATGCAAAAGAGAGTCTCGCTCATCAGCTCGTACAGTGCGCCGAGCCATCGCGCCACTGTATGGACTGAGATATTAGGCCGATTAACTAATACTTACAGCTCCCCGTGTAGGCACTTGCTGTAAAAGGTCGGCAAAAGACGTCATCACCCGGGGTTCGAACCACGGATGCAAAAGAGAGTCTCGCTCATCAGCTCGTACAGTGCGCCGAGCCATCGCGCCACTGTATGGACTGAGATATTAGGCCGATTAACTAATACTTACAGCTCCCCGTGTAGGCACTTGCTGTAAAAGGTCGGCAAAAGACGTCATCACCCGGGGTTCGAACCACGGATGCAAAAGAGAGTCTCGCTCATCAGCTCGTACAGTGCGCCGAGCCATCGCGCCACTGTATGGACTGAGATATTAGGCCGATTAACTAATACTTACAGCTCCCCGTGTAGGCACTTGCTGTAAAAGGTCGGCAAAAGACGTCATCACCCGGGGTTCGAACCACGGATGCAAAAGAGAGTCTCGCTCATCAGCTCGTACAGTGCGCCGAGCCATCGCGCCACTGTATGGACTGAGATATTAGGCCGATTAACTAATACTTACAGCTCCCCGTGTAGGCACTTGCTGTAAAAGGTCGGCAAAAGACGTCATCACCCGGGGTTCGAACCACGGATGCAAAAGAGAGTCTCGCTCATCAGCTCGTACAGTGCGCCGAGCCATCGCGCCACTGTATGGACTGAGATATTAGGCCGATTAACTAATACTTACAGCTCCCCGTGTAGGCACTTGCTGTAAAAGGTCGGCAAAAGACGTCATCACCCGGGGTTCGAACCACGGATGCAAAAGAGAGTCTCGCTCATCAGCTCGTACAGTGCGCCGAGCCATCGCGCCACTGTATGGACTGAGATATTAGGCCGATTAACTAATACTTACAGCTCCCCGTGTAGGCACTTGCTGTAAAAGGTCGGCAAAAGACGTCATCACCCGGGGTTCGAACCACGGATGCAAAAGAGAGTCTCGCTCATCAGCTCGTACAGTGCGCCGAGCCATCGCGCCACTGTATGGACTGAGATATTAGGCCGATTAACTAATACTTACAGCTCCCCGTGTAGGCACTTGCTGTAAAAGGTCGGCAAAAGACGTCATCACCCGGGGTTCGAACCACGGATGCAAAAGAGAGTCTCGCTCATCAGCTCGTACAGTGCGCCGAGCCATCGCGCCACTGTATGGACTGAGATATTAGGCCGATTAACTAATACTTACAGCTCCCCGTGTAGGCACTTGCTGTAAAAGGTCGGCAAAAGACGTCATCACCCGGGGTTCGAACCACGGATGCAAAAGAGAGTCTCGCTCATCAGCTCGTACAGTGCGCCGAGCCATCGCGCCACTGTATGGACTGAGATATTAGGCCGATTAACTAATACTTACAGCTCCCCGTGTAGGCACTTGCTGTAAAAGGTCGGCAAAAGACGTCATCACCCGGGGTTCGAACCACGGATGCAAAAGAGAGTCTCGCTCATCAGCTCGTACAGTGCGCCGAGCCATCGCGCCACTGTATGGACTGAGATATTAGGCCGATTAACTAATACTTACAGCTCCCCGTGTAGGCACTTGCTGTAAAAGGTCGGCAAAAGACGTCATCACCCGGGGTTCGAACCACGGATGCAAAAGAGAGTCTCGCTCATCAGCTCGTACAGTGCGCCGAGCCATCGCGCCACTGTATGGACTGAGATATTAGGCCGATTAACTAATACTTACAGCTCCCCGTGTAGGCACTTGCTGTAAAAGGTCGGCAAAAGACGTCATCACCCGGGGTTCGAACCACGGATGCAAAAGAGAGTCTCGCTCATCAGCTCGTACAGTGCGCCGAGCCATCGCGCCACTGTATGGACTGAGATATTAGGCCGATTAACTAATACTTACAGCTCCCCGTGTAGGCACTTGCTGTAAAAGGTCGGCAAAAGACGTCATCACCCGGGGTTCGAACCACGGATGCAAAAGAGAGTCTCGCTCATCAGCTCGTACAGTGCGCCGAGCCATCGCGCCACTGTATGGACTGAGATATTAGGCCGATTAACTAATACTTACAGCTCCCCGTGTAGGCACTTGCTGTAAAAGGTCGGCAAAAGACGTCATCACCCGGGGTTCGAACCACGGATGCAAAAGAGAGTCTCGCTCATCAGCTCGTACAGTGCGCCGAGCCATCGCGCCACTGTATGGACTGAGATATTAGGCCGATTAACTAATACTTACAGCTCCCCGTGTAGGCACTTGCTGTAAAAGGTCGGCAAAAGACGTCATCACCCGGGGTTCGAACCACGGATGCAAAAGAGAGTCTCGCTCATCAGCTCGTACAGTGCGCCGAGCCATCGCGCCACTGTATGGACTGAGATATTAGGCCGATTAACTAATACTTACAGCTCCCCGTGTAGGCACTTGCTGTAAAAGGTCGGCAAAAGACGTCATCACCCGGGGTTCGAACCACGGATGCAAAAGAGAGTCTCGCTCATCAGCTCGTACAGTGCGCCGAGCCATCGCGCCACTGTATGGACTGAGATATTAGGCCGATTAACTAATACTTACAGCTCCCCGTGTAGGCACTTGCTGTAAAAGGTCGGCAAAAGACGTCATCACCCGGGGTTCGAACCACGGATGCAAAAGAGAGTCTCGCTCATCAGCTCGTACAGTGCGCCGAGCCATCGCGCCACTGTATGGACTGAGATATTAGGCCGATTAACTAATACTTACAGCTCCCCGTGTAGGCACTTGCTGTAAAAGGTCGGCAAAAGACGTCATCACCCGGGGTTCGAACCACGGATGCAAAAGAGAGTCTCGCTCATCAGCTCGTACAGTGCGCCGAGCCATCGCGCCACTGTATGGACTGAGATATTAGGCCGATTAACTAATACTTACAGCTCCCCGTGTAGGCACTTGCTGTAAAAGGTCGGCAAAAGACGTCATCACCCGGGGTTCGAACCACGGATGCAAAAGAGAGTCTCGCTCATCAGCTCGTACAGTGCGCCGAGCCATCGCGCCACTGTATGGACTGAGATATTAGGCCGATTAACTAATACTTACAGCTCCCCGTGTAGGCACTTGCTGTAAAAGGTCGGCAAAAGACGTCATCACCCGGGGTTCGAACCACGGATGCAAAAGAGAGTCTCGCTCATCAGCTCGTACAGTGCGCCGAGCCATCGCGCCACTGTATGGACTGAGATATTAGGCCGATTAACTAATACTTACAGCTCCCCGTGTAGGCACTTGCTGTAAAAGGTCGGCAAAAGACGTCATCACCCGGGGTTCGAACCACGGATGCAAAAGAGAGTCTCGCTCATCAGCTCGTACAGTGCGCCGAGCCATCGCGCCACTGTATGGACTGAGATATTAGGCCGATTAACTAATACTTACAGCTCCCCGTGTAGGCACTTGCTGTAAAAGGTCGGCAAAAGACGTCATCACCCGGGGTTCGAACCACGGATGCAAAAGAGAGTCTCGCTCATCAGCTCGTACAGTGCGCCGAGCCATCGCGCCACTGTATGGACTGAGATATTAGGCCGATTAACTAATACTTACAGCTCCCCGTGTAGGCACTTGCTGTAAAAGGTCGGCAAAAGACGTCATCACCCGGGGTTCGAACCACGGATGCAAAAGAGAGTCTCGCTCATCAGCTCGTACAGTGCGCCGAGCCATCGCGCCACTGTATGGACTGAGATATTAGGCCGATTAACTAATACTTACAGCTCCCCGTGTAGGCACTTGCTGTAAAAGGTCGGCAAAAGACGTCATCACCCGGGGTTCGAACCACGGATGCAAAAGAGAGTCTCGCTCATCAGCTCGTACAGTGCGCCGAGCCATCGCGCCACTGTATGGACTGAGATATTAGGCCGATTAACTAATACTTACAGCTCCCCGTGTAGGCACTTGCTGTAAAAGGTCGGCAAAAGACGTCATCACCCGGGGTTCGAACCACGGATGCAAAAGAGAGTCTCGCTCATCAGCTCGTACAGTGCGCCGAGCCATCGCGCCACTGTATGGACTGAGATATTAGGCCGATTAACTAATACTTACAGCTCCCCGTGTAGGCACTTGCTGTAAAAGGTCGGCAAAAGACGTCATCACCCGGGGTTCGAACCACGGATGCAAAAGAGAGTCTCGCTCATCAGCTCGTACAGTGCGCCGAGCCATCGCGCCACTGTATGGACTGAGATATTAGGCCGATTAACTAATACTTACAGCTCCCCGTGTAGGCACTTGCTGTAAAAGGTCGGCAAAAGACGTCATCACCCGGGGTTCGAACCACGGATGCAAAAGAGAGTCTCGCTCATCAGCTCGTACAGTGCGCCGAGCCATCGCGCCACTGTATGGACTGAGATATTAGGCCGATTAACTAATACTTACAGCTCCCCGTGTAGGCACTTGCTGTAAAAGGTCGGCAAAAGACGTCATCACCCGGGGTTCGAACCACGGATGCAAAAGAGAGTCTCGCTCATCAGCTCGTACAGTGCGCCGAGCCATCGCGCCACTGTATGGACTGAGATATTAGGCCGATTAACTAATACTTACAGCTCCCCGTGTAGGCACTTGCTGTAAAAGGTCGGCAAAAGACGTCATCACCCGGGGTTCGAACCACGGATGCAAAAGAGAGTCTCGCTCATCAGCTCGTACAGTGCGCCGAGCCATCGCGCCACTGTATGGACTGAGATATTAGGCCGATTAACTAATACTTACAGCTCCCCGTGTAGGCACTTGCTGTAAAAGGTCGGCAAAAGACGTCATCACCCGGGGTTCGAACCACGGATGCAAAAGAGAGTCTCGCTCATCAGCTCGTACAGTGCGCCGAGCCATCGCGCCACTGTATGGACTGAGATATTAGGCCGATTAACTAATACTTACAGCTCCCCGTGTAGGCACTTGCTGTAAAAGGTCGGCAAAAGACGTCATCACCCGGGGTTCGAACCACGGATGCAAAAGAGAGTCTCGCTCATCAGCTCGTACAGTGCGCCGAGCCATCGCGCCACTGTATGGACTGAGATATTAGGCCGATTAACTAATACTTACAGCTCCCCGTGTAGGCACTTGCTGTAAAAGGTCGGCAAAAGACGTCATCACCCGGGGTTCGAACCACGGATGCAAAAGAGAGTCTCGCTCATCAGCTCGTACAGTGCGCCGAGCCATCGCGCCACTGTATGGACTGAGATATTAGGCCGATTAACTAATACTTACAGCTCCCCGTGTAGGCACTTGCTGTAAAAGGTCGGCAAAAGACGTCATCACCCGGGGTTCGAACCACGGATGCAAAAGAGAGTCTCGCTCATCAGCTCGTACAGTGCGCCGAGCCATCGCGCCACTGTATGGACTGAGATATTAGGCCGATTAACTAATACTTACAGCTCCCCGTGTAGGCACTTGCTGTAAAAGGTCGGCAAAAGACGTCATCACCCGGGGTTCGAACCACGGATGCAAAAGAGAGTCTCGCTCATCAGCTCGTACAGTGCGCCGAGCCATCGCGCCACTGTATGGACTGAGATATTAGGCCGATTAACTAATACTTACAGCTCCCCGTGTAGGCACTTGCTGTAAAAGGTCGGCAAAAGACGTCATCACCCGGGGTTCGAACCACGGATGCAAAAGAGAGTCTCGCTCATCAGCTCGTACAGTGCGCCGAGCCATCGCGCCACTGTATGGACTGAGATATTAGGCCGATTAACTAATACTTACAGCTCCCCGTGTAGGCACTTGCTGTAAAAGGTCGGCAAAAGACGTCATCACCCGGGGTTCGAACCACGGATGCAAAAGAGAGTCTCGCTCATCAGCTCGTACAGTGCGCCGAGCCATCGCGCCACTGTATGGACTGAGATATTAGGCCGATTAACTAATACTTACAGCTCCCCGTGTAGGCACTTGCTGTAAAAGGTCGGCAAAAGACGTCATCACCCGGGGTTCGAACCACGGATGCAAAAGAGAGTCTCGCTCATCAGCTCGTACAGTGCGCCGAGCCATCGCGCCACTGTATGGACTGAGATATTAGGCCGATTAACTAATACTTACAGCTCCCCGTGTAGGCACTTGCTGTAAAAGGTCGGCAAAAGACGTCATCACCCGGGGTTCGAACCACGGATGCAAAAGAGAGTCTCGCTCATCAGCTCGTACAGTGCGCCGAGCCATCGCGCCACTGTATGGACTGAGATATTAGGCCGATTAACTAATACTTACAGCTCCCCGTGTAGGCACTTGCTGTAAAAGGTCGGCAAAAGACGTCATCACCCGGGGTTCGAACCACGGATGCAAAAGAGAGTCTCGCTCATCAGCTCGTACAGTGCGCCGAGCCATCGCGCCACTGTATGGACTGAGATATTAGGCCGATTAACTAATACTTACAGCTCCCCGTGTAGGCACTTGCTGTAAAAGGTCGGCAAAAGACGTCATCACCCGGGGTTCGAACCACGGATGCAAAAGAGAGTCTCGCTCATCAGCTCGTACAGTGCGCCGAGCCATCGCGCCACTGTATGGACTGAGATATTAGGCCGATTAACTAATACTTACAGCTCCCCGTGTAGGCACTTGCTGTAAAAGGTCGGCAAAAGACGTCATCACCCGGGGTTCGAACCACGGATGCAAAAGAGAGTCTCGCTCATCAGCTCGTACAGTGCGCCGAGCCATCGCGCCACTGTATGGACTGAGATATTAGGCCGATTAACTAATACTTACAGCTCCCCGTGTAGGCACTTGCTGTAAAAGGTCGGCAAAAGACGTCATCACCCGGGGTTCGAACCACGGATGCAAAAGAGAGTCTCGCTCATCAGCTCGTACAGTGCGCCGAGCCATCGCGCCACTGTATGGACTGAGATATTAGGCCGATTAACTAATACTTACAGCTCCCCGTGTAGGCACTTGCTGTAAAAGGTCGGCAAAAGACGTCATCACCCGGGGTTCGAACCACGGATGCAAAAGAGAGTCTCGCTCATCAGCTCGTACAGTGCGCCGAGCCATCGCGCCACTGTATGGACTGAGATATTAGGCCGATTAACTAATACTTACAGCTCCCCGTGTAGGCACTTGCTGTAAAAGGTCGGCAAAAGACGTCATCACCCGGGGTTCGAACCACGGATGCAAAAGAGAGTCTCGCTCATCAGCTCGTACAGTGCGCCGAGCCATCGCGCCACTGTATGGACTGAGATATTAGGCCGATTAACTAATACTTACAGCTCCCCGTGTAGGCACTTGCTGTAAAAGGTCGGCAAAAGACGTCATCACCCGGGGTTCGAACCACGGATGCAAAAGAGAGTCTCGCTCATCAGCTCGTACAGTGCGCCGAGCCATCGCGCCACTGTATGGACTGAGATATTAGGCCGATTAACTAATACTTACAGCTCCCCGTGTAGGCACTTGCTGTAAAAGGTCGGCAAAAGACGTCATCACCCGGGGTTCGAACCACGGATGCAAAAGAGAGTCTCGCTCATCAGCTCGTACAGTGCGCCGAGCCATCGCGCCACTGTATGGACTGAGATATTAGGCCGATTAACTAATACTTACAGCTCCCCGTGTAGGCACTTGCTGTAAAAGGTCGGCAAAAGACGTCATCACCCGGGGTTCGAACCACGGATGCAAAAGAGAGTCTCGCTCATCAGCTCGTACAGTGCGCCGAGCCATCGCGCCACTGTATGGACTGAGATATTAGGCCGATTAACTAATACTTACAGCTCCCCGTGTAGGCACTTGCTGTAAAAGGTCGGCAAAAGACGTCATCACCCGGGGTTCGAACCACGGATGCAAAAGAGAGTCTCGCTCATCAGCTCGTACAGTGCGCCGAGCCATCGCGCCACTGTATGGACTGAGATATTAGGCCGATTAACTAATACTTACAGCTCCCCGTGTAGGCACTTGCTGTAAAAGGTCGGCAAAAGACGTCATCACCCGGGGTTCGAACCACGGATGCAAAAGAGAGTCTCGCTCATCAGCTCGTACAGTGCGCCGAGCCATCGCGCCACTGTATGGACTGAGATATTAGGCCGATTAACTAATACTTACAGCTCCCCGTGTAGGCACTTGCTGTAAAAGGTCGGCAAAAGACGTCATCACCCGGGGTTCGAACCACGGATGCAAAAGAGAGTCTCGCTCATCAGCTCGTACAGTGCGCCGAGCCATCGCGCCACTGTATGGACTGAGATATTAGGCCGATTAACTAATACTTACAGCTCCCCGTGTAGGCACTTGCTGTAAAAGGTCGGCAAAAGACGTCATCACCCGGGGTTCGAACCACGGATGCAAAAGAGAGTCTCGCTCATCAGCTCGTACAGTGCGCCGAGCCATCGCGCCACTGTATGGACTGAGATATTAGGCCGATTAACTAATACTTACAGCTCCCCGTGTAGGCACTTGCTGTAAAAGGTCGGCAAAAGACGTCATCACCCGGGGTTCGAACCACGGATGCAAAAGAGAGTCTCGCTCATCAGCTCGTACAGTGCGCCGAGCCATCGCGCCACTGTATGGACTGAGATATTAGGCCGATTAACTAATACTTACAGCTCCCCGTGTAGGCACTTGCTGTAAAAGGTCGGCAAAAGACGTCATCACCCGGGGTTCGAACCACGGATGCAAAAGAGAGTCTCGCTCATCAGCTCGTACAGTGCGCCGAGCCATCGCGCCACTGTATGGACTGAGATATTAGGCCGATTAACTAATACTTACAGCTCCCCGTGTAGGCACTTGCTGTAAAAGGTCGGCAAAAGACGTCATCACCCGGGGTTCGAACCACGGATGCAAAAGAGAGTCTCGCTCATCAGCTCGTACAGTGCGCCGAGCCATCGCGCCACTGTATGGACTGAGATATTAGGCCGATTAACTAATACTTACAGCTCCCCGTGTAGGCACTTGCTGTAAAAGGTCGGCAAAAGACGTCATCACCCGGGGTTCGAACCACGGATGCAAAAGAGAGTCTCGCTCATCAGCTCGTACAGTGCGCCGAGCCATCGCGCCACTGTATGGACTGAGATATTAGGCCGATTAACTAATACTTACAGCTCCCCGTGTAGGCACTTGCTGTAAAAGGTCGGCAAAAGACGTCATCACCCGGGGTTCGAACCACGGATGCAAAAGAGAGTCTCGCTCATCAGCTCGTACAGTGCGCCGAGCCATCGCGCCACTGTATGGACTGAGATATTAGGCCGATTAACTAATACTTACAGCTCCCCGTGTAGGCACTTGCTGTAAAAGGTCGGCAAAAGACGTCATCACCCGGGGTTCGAACCACGGATGCAAAAGAGAGTCTCGCTCATCAGCTCGTACAGTGCGCCGAGCCATCGCGCCACTGTATGGACTGAGATATTAGGCCGATTAACTAATACTTACAGCTCCCCGTGTAGGCACTTGCTGTAAAAGGTCGGCAAAAGACGTCATCACCCGGGGTTCGAACCACGGATGCAAAAGAGAGTCTCGCTCATCAGCTCGTACAGTGCGCCGAGCCATCGCGCCACTGTATGGACTGAGATATTAGGCCGATTAACTAATACTTACAGCTCCCCGTGTAGGCACTTGCTGTAAAAGGTCGGCAAAAGACGTCATCACCCGGGGTTCGAACCACGGATGCAAAAGAGAGTCTCGCTCATCAGCTCGTACAGTGCGCCGAGCCATCGCGCCACTGTATGGACTGAGATATTAGGCCGATTAACTAATACTTACAGCTCCCCGTGTAGGCACTTGCTGTAAAAGGTCGGCAAAAGACGTCATCACCCGGGGTTCGAACCACGGATGCAAAAGAGAGTCTCGCTCATCAGCTCGTACAGTGCGCCGAGCCATCGCGCCACTGTATGGACTGAGATATTAGGCCGATTAACTAATACTTACAGCTCCCCGTGTAGGCACTTGCTGTAAAAGGTCGGCAAAAGACGTCATCACCCGGGGTTCGAACCACGGATGCAAAAGAGAGTCTCGCTCATCAGCTCGTACAGTGCGCCGAGCCATCGCGCCACTGTATGGACTGAGATATTAGGCCGATTAACTAATACTTACAGCTCCCCGTGTAGGCACTTGCTGTAAAAGGTCGGCAAAAGACGTCATCACCCGGGGTTCGAACCACGGATGCAAAAGAGAGTCTCGCTCATCAGCTCGTACAGTGCGCCGAGCCATCGCGCCACTGTATGGACTGAGATATTAGGCCGATTAACTAATACTTACAGCTCCCCGTGTAGGCACTTGCTGTAAAAGGTCGGCAAAAGACGTCATCACCCGGGGTTCGAACCACGGATGCAAAAGAGAGTCTCGCTCATCAGCTCGTACAGTGCGCCGAGCCATCGCGCCACTGTATGGACTGAGATATTAGGCCGATTAACTAATACTTACAGCTCCCCGTGTAGGCACTTGCTGTAAAAGGTCGGCAAAAGACGTCATCACCCGGGGTTCGAACCACGGATGCAAAAGAGAGTCTCGCTCATCAGCTCGTACAGTGCGCCGAGCCATCGCGCCACTGTATGGACTGAGATATTAGGCCGATTAACTAATACTTACAGCTCCCCGTGTAGGCACTTGCTGTAAAAGGTCGGCAAAAGACGTCATCACCCGGGGTTCGAACCACGGATGCAAAAGAGAGTCTCGCTCATCAGCTCGTACAGTGCGCCGAGCCATCGCGCCACTGTATGGACTGAGATATTAGGCCGATTAACTAATACTTACAGCTCCCCGTGTAGGCACTTGCTGTAAAAGGTCGGCAAAAGACGTCATCACCCGGGGTTCGAACCACGGATGCAAAAGAGAGTCTCGCTCATCAGCTCGTACAGTGCGCCGAGCCATCGCGCCACTGTATGGACTGAGATATTAGGCCGATTAACTAATACTTACAGCTCCCCGTGTAGGCACTTGCTGTAAAAGGTCGGCAAAAGACGTCATCACCCGGGGTTCGAACCACGGATGCAAAAGAGAGTCTCGCTCATCAGCTCGTACAGTGCGCCGAGCCATCGCGCCACTGTATGGACTGAGATATTAGGCCGATTAACTAATACTTACAGCTCCCCGTGTAGGCACTTGCTGTAAAAGGTCGGCAAAAGACGTCATCACCCGGGGTTCGAACCACGGATGCAAAAGAGAGTCTCGCTCATCAGCTCGTACAGTGCGCCGAGCCATCGCGCCACTGTATGGACTGAGATATTAGGCCGATTAACTAATACTTACAGCTCCCCGTGTAGGCACTTGCTGTAAAAGGTCGGCAAAAGACGTCATCACCCGGGGTTCGAACCACGGATGCAAAAGAGAGTCTCGCTCATCAGCTCGTACAGTGCGCCGAGCCATCGCGCCACTGTATGGACTGAGATATTAGGCCGATTAACTAATACTTACAGCTCCCCGTGTAGGCACTTGCTGTAAAAGGTCGGCAAAAGACGTCATCACCCGGGGTTCGAACCACGGATGCAAAAGAGAGTCTCGCTCATCAGCTCGTACAGTGCGCCGAGCCATCGCGCCACTGTATGGACTGAGATATTAGGCCGATTAACTAATACTTACAGCTCCCCGTGTAGGCACTTGCTGTAAAAGGTCGGCAAAAGACGTCATCACCCGGGGTTCGAACCACGGATGCAAAAGAGAGTCTCGCTCATCAGCTCGTACAGTGCGCCGAGCCATCGCGCCACTGTATGGACTGAGATATTAGGCCGATTAACTAATACTTACAGCTCCCCGTGTAGGCACTTGCTGTAAAAGGTCGGCAAAAGACGTCATCACCCGGGGTTCGAACCACGGATGCAAAAGAGAGTCTCGCTCATCAGCTCGTACAGTGCGCCGAGCCATCGCGCCACTGTATGGACTGAGATATTAGGCCGATTAACTAATACTTACAGCTCCCCGTGTAGGCACTTGCTGTAAAAGGTCGGCAAAAGACGTCATCACCCGGGGTTCGAACCACGGATGCAAAAGAGAGTCTCGCTCATCAGCTCGTACAGTGCGCCGAGCCATCGCGCCACTGTATGGACTGAGATATTAGGCCGATTAACTAATACTTACAGCTCCCCGTGTAGGCACTTGCTGTAAAAGGTCGGCAAAAGACGTCATCACCCGGGGTTCGAACCACGGATGCAAAAGAGAGTCTCGCTCATCAGCTCGTACAGTGCGCCGAGCCATCGCGCCACTGTATGGACTGAGATATTAGGCCGATTAACTAATACTTACAGCTCCCCGTGTAGGCACTTGCTGTAAAAGGTCGGCAAAAGACGTCATCACCCGGGGTTCGAACCACGGATGCAAAAGAGAGTCTCGCTCATCAGCTCGTACAGTGCGCCGAGCCATCGCGCCACTGTATGGACTGAGATATTAGGCCGATTAACTAATACTTACAGCTCCCCGTGTAGGCACTTGCTGTAAAAGGTCGGCAAAAGACGTCATCACCCGGGGTTCGAACCACGGATGCAAAAGAGAGTCTCGCTCATCAGCTCGTACAGTGCGCCGAGCCATCGCGCCACTGTATGGACTGAGATATTAGGCCGATTAACTAATACTTACAGCTCCCCGTGTAGGCACTTGCTGTAAAAGGTCGGCAAAAGACGTCATCACCCGGGGTTCGAACCACGGATGCAAAAGAGAGTCTCGCTCATCAGCTCGCACAGTGCGCCGAGCCATCGCGCCACTGTATGGACTGAGATATTAGGCCGATTAACTAATACTTACAGCTCCCCGTGTAGGCACTTGCTGTAAAAGGTCGGCAAAAGACGTCATCACCCGGGGTTCGAACCACGGATGCAAAAGAGAGTCTCGCTCATCAGCTCGCACAGTGCGCCGAGCCATCGCGCCACTGTATGGACTGAGATATTAGGCCGATTAACTAATACTTACAGCTCCCCGTGTAGGCACTTGCTGTAAAAGGTCGGCAAAAGACGTCATCACCCGGGGTTCGAACCACGGATGCAAAAGAGAGTCTCGCTCATCAGCTCGCACAGTGCGCCGAGCCATCGCGCCACTGTATGGACTGAGATATTAGGCCGATTAACTAATACTTACAGCTCCCCGTGTAGGCACTTGCTGTAAAAGGTCGGCAAAAGACGTCATCACCCGGGGTTCGAACCACGGATGCAAAAGAGAGTCTCGCTCATCAGCTCGTACAGTGCGCCGAGCCATCGCGCCACTGTATGGACTGAGATATTAGGCCGATTAACTAATACTTACAGCTCCCCGTGTAGGCACTTGCTGTAAAAGGTCGGCAAAAGACGTCATCACCCGGGGTTCGAACCACGGATGCAAAAGAGAGTCTCGCTCATCAGCTCGTACAGTGCGCCGAGCCATCGCGCCACTGTATGGACTGAGATATTAGGCCGATTAACTAATACTTACAGCTCCCCGTGTAGGCACTTGCTGTAAAAGGTCGGCAAAAGACGTCATCACCCGGGGTTCGAACCACGGATGCAAAAGAGAGTCTCGCTCATCAGCTCGTACAGTGCGCCGAGCCATCGCGCCACTGTATGGACTGAGATATTAGGCCGATTAACTAATACTTACAGCTCCCCGTGTAGGCACTTGCTGTAAAAGGTCGGCAAAAGACGTCATCACCCGGGGTTCGAACCACGGATGCAAAAGAGAGTCTCGCTCATCAGCTCGTACAGTGCGCCGAGCCATCGCGCCACTGTATGGACTGAGATATTAGGCCGATTAACTAATACTTACAGCTCCCCGTGTAGGCACTTGCTGTAAAAGGTCGGCAAAAGACGTCATCACCCGGGGTTCGAACCACGGATGCAAAAGAGAGTCTCGCTCATCAGCTCGTACAGTGCGCCGAGCCATCGCGCCACTGTATGGACTGAGATATTAGGCCGATTAACTAATACTTACAGCTCCCCGTGTAGGCACTTGCTGTAAAAGGTCGGCAAAAGACGTCATCACCCGGGGTTCGAACCACGGATGCAAAAGAGAGTCTCGCTCATCAGCTCGTACAGTGCGCCGAGCCATCGCGCCACTGTATGGACTGAGATATTAGGCCGATTAACTAATACTTACAGCTCCCCGTGTAGGCACTTGCTGTAAAAGGTCGGCAAAAGACGTCATCACCCGGGGTTCGAACCACGGATGCAAAAGAGAGTCTCGCTCATCAGCTCGTACAGTGCGCCGAGCCATCGCGCCACTGTATGGACTGAGATATTAGGCCGATTAACTAATACTTACAGCTCCCCGTGTAGGCACTTGCTGTAAAAGGTCGGCAAAAGACGTCATCACCCGGGGTTCGAACCACGGATGCAAAAGAGAGTCTCGCTCATCAGCTCGTACAGTGCGCCGAGCCATCGCGCCACTGTATGGACTGAGATATTAGGCCGATTAACTAATACTTACAGCTCCCCGTGTAGGCACTTGCTGTAAAAGGTCGGCAAAAGACGTCATCACCCGGGGTTCGAACCACGGATGCAAAAGAGAGTCTCGCTCATCAGCTCGTACAGTGCGCCGAGCCATCGCGCCACTGTATGGACTGAGATATTAGGCCGATTAACTAATACTTACAGCTCCCCGTGTAGGCACTTGCTGTAAAAGGTCGGCAAAAGACGTCATCACCCGGGGTTCGAACCACGGATGCAAAAGAGAGTCTCGCTCATCAGCTCGTACAGTGCGCCGAGCCATCGCGCCACTGTATGGACTGAGATATTAGGCCGATTAACTAATACTTACAGCTCCCCGTGTAGGCACTTGCTGTAAAAGGTCGGCAAAAGACGTCATCACCCGGGGTTCGAACCACGGATGCAAAAGAGAGTCTCGCTCATCAGCTCGTACAGTGCGCCGAGCCATCGCGCCACTGTATGGACTGAGATATTAGGCCGATTAACTAATACTTACAGCTCCCCGTGTAGGCACTTGCTGTAAAAGGTCGGCAAAAGACGTCATCACCCGGGGTTCGAACCACGGATGCAAAAGAGAGTCTCGCTCATCAGCTCGTACAGTGCGCCGAGCCATCGCGCCACTGTATGGACTGAGATATTAGGCCGATTAACTAATACTTACAGCTCCCCGTGTAGGCACTTGCTGTAAAAGGTCGGCAAAAGACGTCATCACCCGGGGTTCGAACCACGGATGCAAAAGAGAGTCTCGCTCATCAGCTCGTACAGTGCGCCGAGCCATCGCGCCACTGTATGGACTGAGATATTAGGCCGATTAACTAATACTTACAGCTCCCCGTGTAGGCACTTGCTGTAAAAGGTCGGCAAAAGACGTCATCACCCGGGGTTCGAACCACGGATGCAAAAGAGAGTCTCGCTCATCAGCTCGTACAGTGCGCCGAGCCATCGCGCCACTGTATGGACTGAGATATTAGGCCGATTAACTAATACTTACAGCTCCCCGTGTAGGCACTTGCTGTAAAAGGTCGGCAAAAGACGTCATCACCCGGGGTTCGAACCACGGATGCAAAAGAGAGTCTCGCTCATCAGCTCGTACAGTGCGCCGAGCCATCGCGCCACTGTATGGACTGAGATATTAGGCCGATTAACTAATACTTACAGCTCCCCGTGTAGGCACTTGCTGTAAAAGGTCGGCAAAAGACGTCATCACCCGGGGTTCGAACCACGGATGCAAAAGAGAGTCTCGCTCATCAGCTCGTACAGTGCGCCGAGCCATCGCGCCACTGTATGGACTGAGATATTAGGCCGATTAACTAATACTTACAGCTCCCCGTGTAGGCACTTGCTGTAAAAGGTCGGCAAAAGACGTCATCACCCGGGGTTCGAACCACGGATGCAAAAGAGAGTCTCGCTCATCAGCTCGTACAGTGCGCCGAGCCATCGCGCCACTGTATGGACTGAGATATTAGGCCGATTAACTAATACTTACAGCTCCCCGTGTAGGCACTTGCTGTAAAAGGTCGGCAAAAGACGTCATCACCCGGGGTTCGAACCACGGATGCAAAAGAGAGTCTCGCTCATCAGCTCGTACAGTGCGCCGAGCCATCGCGCCACTGTATGGACTGAGATATTAGGCCGATTAACTAATACTTACAGCTCCCCGTGTAGGCACTTGCTGTAAAAGGTCGGCAAAAGACGTCATCACCCGGGGTTCGAACCACGGATGCAAAAGAGAGTCTCGCTCATCAGCTCGTACAGTGCGCCGAGCCATCGCGCCACTGTATGGACTGAGATATTAGGCCGATTAACTAATACTTACAGCTCCCCGTGTAGGCACTTGCTGTAAAAGGTCGGCAAAAGACGTCATCACCCGGGGTTCGAACCACGGATGCAAAAGAGAGTCTCGCTCATCAGCTCGTACAGTGCGCCGAGCCATCGCGCCACTGTATGGACTGAGATATTAGGCCGATTAACTAATACTTACAGCTCCCCGTGTAGGCACTTGCTGTAAAAGGTCGGCAAAAGACGTCATCACCCGGGGTTCGAACCACGGATGCAAAAGAGAGTCTCGCTCATCAGCTCGTACAGTGCGCCGAGCCATCGCGCCACTGTATGGACTGAGATATTAGGCCGATTAACTAATACTTACAGCTCCCCGTGTAGGCACTTGCTGTAAAAGGTCGGCAAAAGACGTCATCACCCGGGGTTCGAACCACGGATGCAAAAGAGAGTCTCGCTCATCAGCTCGTACAGTGCGCCGAGCCATCGCGCCACTGTATGGACTGAGATATTAGGCCGATTAACTAATACTTACAGCTCCCCGTGTAGGCACTTGCTGTAAAAGGTCGGCAAAAGACGTCATCACCCGGGGTTCGAACCACGGATGCAAAAGAGAGTCTCGCTCATCAGCTCGTACAGTGCGCCGAGCCATCGCGCCACTGTATGGACTGAGATATTAGGCCGATTAACTAATACTTACAGCTCCCCGTGTAGGCACTTGCTGTAAAAGGTCGGCAAAAGACGTCATCACCCGGGGTTCGAACCACGGATGCAAAAGAGAGTCTCGCTCATCAGCTCGTACAGTGCGCCGAGCCATCGCGCCACTGTATGGACTGAGATATTAGGCCGATTAACTAATACTTACAGCTCCCCGTGTAGGCACTTGCTGTAAAAGGTCGGCAAAAGACGTCATCACCCGGGGTTCGAACCACGGATGCAAAAGAGAGTCTCGCTCATCAGCTCGTACAGTGCGCCGAGCCATCGCGCCACTGTATGGACTGAGATATTAGGCCGATTAACTAATACTTACAGCTCCCCGTGTAGGCACTTGCTGTAAAAGGTCGGCAAAAGACGTCATCACCCGGGGTTCGAACCACGGATGCAAAAGAGAGTCTCGCTCATCAGCTCGTACAGTGCGCCGAGCCATCGCGCCACTGTATGGACTGAGATATTAGGCCGATTAACTAATACTTACAGCTCCCCGTGTAGGCACTTGCTGTAAAAGGTCGGCAAAAGACGTCATCACCCGGGGTTCGAACCACGGATGCAAAAGAGAGTCTCGCTCATCAGCTCGTACAGTGCGCCGAGCCATCGCGCCACTGTATGGACTGAGATATTAGGCCGATTAACTAATACTTACAGCTCCCCGTGTAGGCACTTGCTGTAAAAGGTCGGCAAAAGACGTCATCACCCGGGGTTCGAACCACGGATGCAAAAGAGAGTCTCGCTCATCAGCTCGTACAGTGCGCCGAGCCATCGCGCCACTGTATGGACTGAGATATTAGGCCGATTAACTAATACTTACAGCTCCCCGTGTAGGCACTTGCTGTAAAAGGTCGGCAAAAGACGTCATCACCCGGGGTTCGAACCACGGATGCAAAAGAGAGTCTCGCTCATCAGCTCGTACAGTGCGCCGAGCCATCGCGCCACTGTATGGACTGAGATATTAGGCCGATTAACTAATACTTACAGCTCCCCGTGTAGGCACTTGCTGTAAAAGGTCGGCAAAAGACGTCATCACCCGGGGTTCGAACCACGGATGCAAAAGAGAGTCTCGCTCATCAGCTCGTACAGTGCGCCGAGCCATCGCGCCACTGTATGGACTGAGATATTAGGCCGATTAACTAATACTTACAGCTCCCCGTGTAGGCACTTGCTGTAAAAGGTCGGCAAAAGACGTCATCACCCGGGGTTCGAACCACGGATGCAAAAGAGAGTCTCGCTCATCAGCTCGTACAGTGCGCCGAGCCATCGCGCCACTGTATGGACTGAGATATTAGGCCGATTAACTAATACTTACAGCTCCCCGTGTAGGCACTTGCTGTAAAAGGTCGGCAAAAGACGTCATCACCCGGGGTTCGAACCACGGATGCAAAAGAGAGTCTCGCTCATCAGCTCGTACAGTGCGCCGAGCCATCGCGCCACTGTATGGACTGAGATATTAGGCCGATTAACTAATACTTACAGCTCCCCGTGTAGGCACTTGCTGTAAAAGGTCGGCAAAAGACGTCATCACCCGGGGTTCGAACCACGGATGCAAAAGAGAGTCTCGCTCATCAGCTCGTACAGTGCGCCGAGCCATCGCGCCACTGTATGGACTGAGATATTAGGCCGATTAACTAATACTTACAGCTCCCCGTGTAGGCACTTGCTGTAAAAGGTCGGCAAAAGACGTCATCACCCGGGGTTCGAACCACGGATGCAAAAGAGAGTCTCGCTCATCAGCTCGTACAGTGCGCCGAGCCATCGCGCCACTGTATGGACTGAGATATTAGGCCGATTAACTAATACTTACAGCTCCCCGTGTAGGCACTTGCTGTAAAAGGTCGGCAAAAGACGTCATCACCCGGGGTTCGAACCACGGATGCAAAAGAGAGTCTCGCTCATCAGCTCGTACAGTGCGCCGAGCCATCGCGCCACTGTATGGACTGAGATATTAGGCCGATTAACTAATACTTACAGCTCCCCGTGTAGGCACTTGCTGTAAAAGGTCGGCAAAAGACGTCATCACCCGGGGTTCGAACCACGGATGCAAAAGAGAGTCTCGCTCATCAGCTCGTACAGTGCGCCGAGCCATCGCGCCACTGTATGGACTGAGATATTAGGCCGATTAACTAATACTTACAGCTCCCCGTGTAGGCACTTGCTGTAAAAGGTCGGCAAAAGACGTCATCACCCGGGGTTCGAACCACGGATGCAAAAGAGAGTCTCGCTCATCAGCTCGTACAGTGCGCCGAGCCATCGCGCCACTGTATGGACTGAGATATTAGGCCGATTAACTAATACTTACAGCTCCCCGTGTAGGCACTTGCTGTAAAAGGTCGGCAAAAGACGTCATCACCCGGGGTTCGAACCACGGATGCAAAAGAGAGTCTCGCTCATCAGCTCGTACAGTGCGCCGAGCCATCGCGCCACTGTATGGACTGAGATATTAGGCCGATTAACTAATACTTACAGCTCCCCGTGTAGGCACTTGCTGTAAAAGGTCGGCAAAAGACGTCATCACCCGGGGTTCGAACCACGGATGCAAAAGAGAGTCTCGCTCATCAGCTCGTACAGTGCGCCGAGCCATCGCGCCACTGTATGGACTGAGATATTAGGCCGATTAACTAATACTTACAGCTCCCCGTGTAGGCACTTGCTGTAAAAGGTCGGCAAAAGACGTCATCACCCGGGGTTCGAACCACGGATGCAAAAGAGAGTCTCGCTCATCAGCTCGTACAGTGCGCCGAGCCATCGCGCCACTGTATGGACTGAGATATTAGGCCGATTAACTAATACTTACAGCTCCCCGTGTAGGCACTTGCTGTAAAAGGTCGGCAAAAGACGTCATCACCCGGGGTTCGAACCACGGATGCAAAAGAGAGTCTCGCTCATCAGCTCGTACAGTGCGCCGAGCCATCGCGCCACTGTATGGACTGAGATATTAGGCCGATTAACTAATACTTACAGCTCCCCGTGTAGGCACTTGCTGTAAAAGGTCGGCAAAAGACGTCATCACCCGGGGTTCGAACCACGGATGCAAAAGAGAGTCTCGCTCATCAGCTCGTACAGTGCGCCGAGCCATCGCGCCACTGTATGGACTGAGATATTAGGCCGATTAACTAATACTTACAGCTCCCCGTGTAGGCACTTGCTGTAAAAGGTCGGCAAAAGACGTCATCACCCGGGGTTCGAACCACGGATGCAAAAGAGAGTCTCGCTCATCAGCTCGTACAGTGCGCCGAGCCATCGCGCCACTGTATGGACTGAGATATTAGGCCGATTAACTAATACTTACAGCTCCCCGTGTAGGCACTTGCTGTAAAAGGTCGGCAAAAGACGTCATCACCCGGGGTTCGAACCACGGATGCAAAAGAGAGTCTCGCTCATCAGCTCGTACAGTGCGCCGAGCCATCGCGCCACTGTATGGACTGAGATATTAGGCCGATTAACTAATACTTACAGCTCCCCGTGTAGGCACTTGCTGTAAAAGGTCGGCAAAAGACGTCATCACCCGGGGTTCGAACCACGGATGCAAAAGAGAGTCTCGCTCATCAGCTCGTACAGTGCGCCGAGCCATCGCGCCACTGTATGGACTGAGATATTAGGCCGATTAACTAATACTTACAGCTCCCCGTGTAGGCACTTGCTGTAAAAGGTCGGCAAAAGACGTCATCACCCGGGGTTCGAACCACGGATGCAAAAGAGAGTCTCGCTCATCAGCTCGTACAGTGCGCCGAGCCATCGCGCCACTGTATGGACTGAGATATTAGGCCGATTAACTAATACTTACAGCTCCCCGTGTAGGCACTTGCTGTAAAAGGTCGGCAAAAGACGTCATCACCCGGGGTTCGAACCACGGATGCAAAAGAGAGTCTCGCTCATCAGCTCGTACAGTGCGCCGAGCCATCGCGCCACTGTATGGACTGAGATATTAGGCCGATTAACTAATACTTACAGCTCCCCGTGTAGGCACTTGCTGTAAAAGGTCGGCAAAAGACGTCATCACCCGGGGTTCGAACCACGGATGCAAAAGAGAGTCTCGCTCATCAGCTCGTACAGTGCGCCGAGCCATCGCGCCACTGTATGGACTGAGATATTAGGCCGATTAACTAATACTTACAGCTCCCCGTGTAGGCACTTGCTGTAAAAGGTCGGCAAAAGACGTCATCACCCGGGGTTCGAACCACGGATGCAAAAGAGAGTCTCGCTCATCAGCTCGTACAGTGCGCCGAGCCATCGCGCCACTGTATGGACTGAGATATTAGGCCGATTAACTAATACTTACAGCTCCCCGTGTAGGCACTTGCTGTAAAAGGTCGGCAAAAGACGTCATCACCCGGGGTTCGAACCACGGATGCAAAAGAGAGTCTCGCTCATCAGCTCGTACAGTGCGCCGAGCCATCGCGCCACTGTATGGACTGAGATATTAGGCCGATTAACTAATACTTACAGCTCCCCGTGTAGGCACTTGCTGTAAAAGGTCGGCAAAAGACGTCATCACCCGGGGTTCGAACCACGGATGCAAAAGAGAGTCTCGCTCATCAGCTCGTACAGTGCGCCGAGCCATCGCGCCACTGTATGGACTGAGATATTAGGCCGATTAACTAATACTTACAGCTCCCCGTGTAGGCACTTGCTGTAAAAGGTCGGCAAAAGACGTCATCACCCGGGGTTCGAACCACGGATGCAAAAGAGAGTCTCGCTCATCAGCTCGTACAGTGCGCCGAGCCATCGCGCCACTGTATGGACTGAGATATTAGGCCGATTAACTAATACTTACAGCTCCCCGTGTAGGCACTTGCTGTAAAAGGTCGGCAAAAGACGTCATCACCCGGGGTTCGAACCACGGATGCAAAAGAGAGTCTCGCTCATCAGCTCGTACAGTGCGCCGAGCCATCGCGCCACTGTATGGACTGAGATATTAGGCCGATTAACTAATACTTACAGCTCCCCGTGTAGGCACTTGCTGTAAAAGGTCGGCAAAAGACGTCATCACCCGGGGTTCGAACCACGGATGCAAAAGAGAGTCTCGCTCATCAGCTCGTACAGTGCGCCGAGCCATCGCGCCACTGTATGGACTGAGATATTAGGCCGATTAACTAATACTTACAGCTCCCCGTGTAGGCACTTGCTGTAAAAGGTCGGCAAAAGACGTCATCACCCGGGGTTCGAACCACGGATGCAAAAGAGAGTCTCGCTCATCAGCTCGTACAGTGCGCCGAGCCATCGCGCCACTGTATGGACTGAGATATTAGGCCGATTAACTAATACTTACAGCTCCCCGTGTAGGCACTTGCTGTAAAAGGTCGGCAAAAGACGTCATCACCCGGGGTTCGAACCACGGATGCAAAAGAGAGTCTCGCTCATCAGCTCGTACAGTGCGCCGAGCCATCGCGCCACTGTATGGACTGAGATATTAGGCCGATTAACTAATACTTACAGCTCCCCGTGTAGGCACTTGCTGTAAAAGGTCGGCAAAAGACGTCATCACCCGGGGTTCGAACCACGGATGCAAAAGAGAGTCTCGCTCATCAGCTCGTACAGTGCGCCGAGCCATCGCGCCACTGTATGGACTGAGATATTAGGCCGATTAACTAATACTTACAGCTCCCCGTGTAGGCACTTGCTGTAAAAGGTCGGCAAAAGACGTCATCACCCGGGGTTCGAACCACGGATGCAAAAGAGAGTCTCGCTCATCAGCTCGTACAGTGCGCCGAGCCATCGCGCCACTGTATGGACTGAGATATTAGGCCGATTAACTAATACTTACAGCTCCCCGTGTAGGCACTTGCTGTAAAAGGTCGGCAAAAGACGTCATCACCCGGGGTTCGAACCACGGATGCAAAAGAGAGTCTCGCTCATCAGCTCGTACAGTGCGCCGAGCCATCGCGCCACTGTATGGACTGAGATATTAGGCCGATTAACTAATACTTACAGCTCCCCGTGTAGGCACTTGCTGTAAAAGGTCGGCAAAAGACGTCATCACCCGGGGTTCGAACCACGGATGCAAAAGAGAGTCTCGCTCATCAGCTCGTACAAGTGCGCCGAGCCATCGCGCCACTGTATGGACTGAGATATTAGGCCGATTAACTAATACTTACAGCTCCCCGTGTAGGCACTTGCTGTAAAAGGTCGGCAAAAGACGTCATCACCCGGGGTTCGAACCACGGATGCAAAAGAGAGTCTCGCTCATCAGCTCGTACAGTGCGCCGAGCCATCGCGCCACTGTATGGACTGAGATATTAGGCCGATTAACTAATACTTACAGCTCCCCGTGTAGGCACTTGCTGTAAAAGGTCGGCAAAAGACGTCATCACCCGGGGTTCGAACCACGGATGCAAAAGAGAGTCTCGCTCATCAGCTCGTACAGTGCGCCGAGCCATCGCGCCACTGTATGGACTGAGATATTAGGCCGATTAACTAATACTTACAGCTCCCCGTGTAGGCACTTGCTGTAAAAGGTCGGCAAAAGACGTCATCACCCGGGGTTCGAACCACGGATGCAAAAGAGAGTCTCGCTCATCAGCTCGTACAGTGCGCCGAGCCATCGCGCCACTGTATGGACTGAGATATTAGGCCGATTAACTAACACTTACAGCTCCCCGTGTAGGCACTTGCTGTAAAAGGTCGGCAAAAGACGTCATCACCCGGGGTTCGAACCACGGATGCAAAAGAGAGTCTCGCTCATCAGCTCGTACAGTGCGCCGAGCCATCGCGCCACTGTATGGACTGAGATATTAGGCCGATTAACTAACACTTACAGCTCCCCGTGTAGGCACTTGCTGTAAAAGGTCGGCAAAAGACGTCATCACCCGGGGTTCGAACCACGGATGCAAAAGAGAGTCTCGCTCATCAGCTCGTACAGTGCGCCGAGCCATCGCGCCACTGTATGGACTGAGATATTAGGCCGATTAACTAACACTTACAGCTCCCCGTGTAGGCACTTGCTGTAAAAGGTCGGCAAAAGACGTCATCACCCGGGGTTCGAACCACGGATGCAAAAGAGAGTCTCGCTCATCAGCTCGTACAGTGCGCCGAGCCATCGCGCCACTGTATGGACTGAGATATTAGGCCGATTAACTAACACTTACAGCTCCCCGTGTAGGCACTTGCTGTAAAAGGTCGGCAAAAGACGTCATCACCCGGGGTTCGAACCACGGATGCAAAAGAGAGTCTCGCTCATCAGCTCGTACAGTGCGCCGAGCCATCGCGCCACTGTATGGACTGAGATATTAGGCCGATTAACTAACACTTACAGCTCCCCGTGTAGGCACTTGCTGTAAAAGGTCGGCAAAAGACGTCATCACCCGGGGTTCGAACCACGGATGCAAAAGAGAGTCTCGCTCATCAGCTCGTACAGTGCGCCGAGCCATCGCGCCACTGTATGGACTGAGATATTAGGCCGATTAACTAACACTTACAGCTCCCCGTGTAGGCACTTGCTGTAAAAGGTCGGCAAAAGACGTCATCACCCGGGGTTCGAACCACGGATGCAAAAGAGAGTCTCGCTCATCAGCTCGTACAGTGCGCCGAGCCATCGCGCCACTGTATGGACTGAGATATTAGGCCGATTAACTAACACTTACAGCTCCCCGTGTAGGCACTTGCTGTAAAAGGTCGGCAAAAGACGTCATCACCCGGGGTTCGAACCACGGATGCAAAAGAGAGTCTCGCTCATCAGCTCGTACAGTGCGCCGAGCCATCGCGCCACTGTATGGACTGAGATATTAGGCCGATTAACTAACACTTACAGCTCCCCGTGTAGGCACTTGCTGTAAAAGGTCGGCAAAAGACGTCATCACCCGGGGTTCGAACCACGGATGCAAAAGAGAGTCTCGCTCATCAGCTCGTACAGTGCGCCGAGCCATCGCGCCACTGTATGGACTGAGATATTAGGCCGATTAACTAACACTTACAGCTCCCCGTGTAGGCACTTGCTGTAAAAGGTCGGCAAAAGACGTCATCACCCGGGGTTCGAACCACGGATGCAAAAGAGAGTCTCGCTCATCAGCTCGTACAGTGCGCCGAGCCATCGCGCCACTGTATGGACTGAGATATTAGGCCGATTAACTAACACTTACAGCTCCCCGTGTAGGCACTTGCTGTAAAAGGTCGGCAAAAGACGTCATCACCCGGGGTTCGAACCACGGATGCAAAAGAGAGTCTCGCTCATCAGCTCGTACAGTGCGCCGAGCCATCGCGCCACTGTATGGACTGAGATATTAGGCCGATTAACTAACACTTACAGCTCCCCGTGTAGGCACTTGCTGTAAAAGGTCGGCAAAAGACGTCATCACCCGGGGTTCGAACCACGGATGCAAAAGAGAGTCTCGCTCATCAGCTCGTACAGTGCGCCGAGCCATCGCGCCACTGTATGGACTGAGATATTAGGCCGATTAACTAACACTTACAGCTCCCCGTGTAGGCACTTGCTGTAAAAGGTCGGCAAAAGACGTCATCACCCGGGGTTCGAACCACGGATGCAAAAGAGAGTCTCGCTCATCAGCTCGTACAGTGCGCCGAGCCATCGCGCCACTGTATGGACTGAGATATTAGGCCGATTAACTAACACTTACAGCTCCCCGTGTAGGCACTTGCTGTAAAAGGTCGGCAAAAGACGTCATCACCCGGGGTTCGAACCACGGATGCAAAAGAGAGTCTCGCTCATCAGCTCGTACAGTGCGCCGAGCCATCGCGCCACTGTATGGACTGAGATATTAGGCCGATTAACTAACACTTACAGCTCCCCGTGTAGGCACTTGCTGTAAAAGGTCGGCAAAAGACGTCATCACCCGGGGTTCGAACCACGGATGCAAAAGAGAGTCTCGCTCATCAGCTCGTACAGTGCGCCGAGCCATCGCGCCACTGTATGGACTGAGATATTAGGCCGATTAACTAACACTTACAGCTCCCCGTGTAGGCACTTGCTGTAAAAGGTCGGCAAAAGACGTCATCACCCGGGGTTCGAACCACGGATGCAAAAGAGAGTCTCGCTCATCAGCTCGTACAGTGCGCCGAGCCATCGCGCCACTGTATGGACTGAGATATTAGGCCGATTAACTAACACTTACAGCTCCCCGTGTAGGCACTTGCTGTAAAAGGTCGGCAAAAGACGTCATCACCCGGGGTTCGAACCACGGATGCAAAAGAGAGTCTCGCTCATCAGCTCGTACAGTGCGCCGAGCCATCGCGCCACTGTATGGACTGAGATATTAGGCCGATTAACTAACACTTACAGCTCCCCGTGTAGGCACTTGCTGTAAAAGGTCGGCAAAAGACGTCATCACCCGGGGTTCGAACCACGGATGCAAAAGAGAGTCTCGCTCATCAGCTCGTACAGTGCGCCGAGCCATCGCGCCACTGTATGGACTGAGATATTAGGCCGATTAACTAACACTTACAGCTCCCCGTGTAGGCACTTGCTGTAAAAGGTCGGCAAAAGACGTCATCACCCGGGGTTCGAACCACGGATGCAAAAGAGAGTCTCGCTCATCAGCTCGTACAGTGCGCCGAGCCATCGCGCCACTGTATGGACTGAGATATTAGGCCGATTAACTAACACTTACAGCTCCCCGTGTAGGCACTTGCTGTAAAAGGTCGGCAAAAGACGTCATCACCCGGGGTTCGAACCACGGATGCAAAAGAGAGTCTCGCTCATCAGCTCGTACAGTGCGCCGAGCCATCGCGCCACTGTATGGACTGAGATATTAGGCCGATTAACTAACACTTACAGCTCCCCGTGTAGGCACTTGCTGTAAAAGGTCGGCAAAAGACGTCATCACCCGGGGTTCGAACCACGGATGCAAAAGAGAGTCTCGCTCATCAGCTCGTACAGTGCGCCGAGCCATCGCGCCACTGTATGGACTGAGATATTAGGCCGATTAACTAACACTTACAGCTCCCCGTGTAGGCACTTGCTGTAAAAGGTCGGCAAAAGACGTCATCACCCGGGGTTCGAACCACGGATGCAAAAGAGAGTCTCGCTCATCAGCTCGTACAGTGCGCCGAGCCATCGCGCCACTGTATGGACTGAGATATTAGGCCGATTAACTAACACTTACAGCTCCCCGTGTAGGCACTTGCTGTAAAAGGTCGGCAAAAGACGTCATCACCCGGGGTTCGAACCACGGATGCAAAAGAGAGTCTCGCTCATCAGCTCGTACAGTGCGCCGAGCCATCGCGCCACTGTATGGACTGAGATATTAGGCCGATTAACTAACACTTACAGCTCCCCGTGTAGGCACTTGCTGTAAAAGGTCGGCAAAAGACGTCATCACCCGGGGTTCGAACCACGGATGCAAAAGAGAGTCTCGCTCATCAGCTCGTACAGTGCGCCGAGCCATCGCGCCACTGTTATGGACTGAGATATTAGGCCGATTAACTAACACTTACAGCTCCCCGTGTAGGCACTTGCTGTAAAAGGTCGGCAAAAGACGTCATCACCCGGGGTTCGAACCACGGATGCAAAAGAGAGTCTCGCTCATCAGCTCGTACAGTGCGCCGAGCCATCGCGCCACTGTATGGACTGAGATATTAGGCCGATTAACTAACACTTACAGCTCCCCGTGTAGGCACTTGCTGTAAAAGGTCGGCAAAAGACGTCATCACCCGGGGTTCGAACCACGGATGCAAAAGAGAGTCTCGCTCATCAGCTCGTACAGTGCGCCGAGCCATCGCGCCACTGTATGGACTGAGATATTAGGCCGATTAACTAACACTTACAGCTCCCCGTGTAGGCACTTGCTGTAAAAGGTCGGCAAAAGACGTCATCACCCGGGGTTCGAACCACGGATGCAAAAGAGAGTCTCGCTCATCAGCTCGTACAGTGCGCCGAGCCATCGCGCCACTGTATGGACTGAGATATTAGGCCGATTAACTAACACTTACAGCTCCCCGTGTAGGCACTTGCTGTAAAAGGTCGGCAAAAGACGTCATCACCCGGGGTTCGAACCACGGATGCAAAAGAGAGTCTCGCTCATCAGCTCGTACAGTGCGCCGAGCCATCGCGCCACTGTATGGACTGAGATATTAGGCCGATTAACTAACACTTACAGCTCCCCGTGTAGGCACTTGCTGTAAAAGGTCGGCAAAAGACGTCATCACCCGGGGTTCGAACCACGGATGCAAAAGAGAGTCTCGCTCATCAGCTCGTACAGTGCGCCGAGCCATCGCGCCACTGTATGGACTGAGATATTAGGCCGATTAACTAACACTTACAGCTCCCCGTGTAGGCACTTGCTGTAAAAGGTCGGCAAAAGACGTCATCACCCGGGGTTCGAACCACGGATGCAAAAGAGAGTCTCGCTCATCAGCTCGTACAGTGCGCCGAGCCATCGCGCCACTGTATGGACTGAGATATTAGGCCGATTAACTAACACTTACAGCTCCCCGTGTAGGCACTTGCTGTAAAAGGTCGGCAAAAGACGTCATCACCCGGGGTTCGAACCACGGATGCAAAAGAGAGTCTCGCTCATCAGCTCGTACAGTGCGCCGAGCCATCGCGCCACTGTATGGACTGAGATATTAGGCCGATTAACTAACACTTACAGCTCCCCGTGTAGGCACTTGCTGTAAAAGGTCGGCAAAAGACGTCATCACCCGGGGTTCGAACCACGGATGCAAAAGAGAGTCTCGCTCATCAGCTCGTACAGTGCGCCGAGCCATCGCGCCACTGTATGGACTGAGATATTAGGCCGATTAACTAACACTTACAGCTCCCCGTGTAGGCACTTGCTGTAAAAGGTCGGCAAAAGACGTCATCACCCGGGGTTCGAACCACGGATGCAAAAGAGAGTCTCGCTCATCAGCTCGTACAGTGCGCCGAGCCATCGCGCCACTGTATGGACTGAGATATTAGGCCGATTAACTAACACTTACAGCTCCCCGTGTAGGCACTTGCTGTAAAAGGTCGGCAAAAGACGTCATCACCCGGGGTTCGAACCACGGATGCAAAAGAGAGTCTCGCTCATCAGCTCGTACAGTGCGCCGAGCCATCGCGCCACTGTATGGACTGAGATATTAGGCCGATTAACTAACACTTACAGCTCCCCGTGTAGGCACTTGCTGTAAAAGGTCGGCAAAAGACGTCATCACCCGGGGTTCGAACCACGGATGCAAAAGAGAGTCTCGCTCATCAGCTCGTACAGTGCGCCGAGCCATCGCGCCACTGTATGGACTGAGATATTAGGCCGATTAACTAACACTTACAGCTCCCCGTGTAGGCACTTGCTGTAAAAGGTCGGCAAAAGACGTCATCACCCGGGGTTCGAACCACGGATGCAAAAGAGAGTCTCGCTCATCAGCTCGTACAGTGCGCCGAGCCATCGCGCCACTGTATGGACTGAGATATTAGGCCGATTAACTAACACTTACAGCTCCCCGTGTAGGCACTTGCTGTAAAAGGTCGGCAAAAGACGTCATCACCCGGGGTTCGAACCACGGATGCAAAAGAGAGTCTCGCTCATCAGCTCGTACAGTGCGCCGAGCCATCGCGCCACTGTATGGACTGAGATATTAGGCCGATTAACTAACACTTACAGCTCCCCGTGTAGGCACTTGCTGTAAAAGGTCGGCAAAAGACGTCATCACCCGGGGTTCGAACCACGGATGCAAAAGAGAGTCTCGCTCATCAGCTCGTACAGTGCGCCGAGCCATCGCGCCACTGTATGGACTGAGATATTAGGCCGATTAACTAACACTTACAGCTCCCCGTGTAGGCACTTGCTGTAAAAGGTCGGCAAAAGACGTCATCACCCGGGGTTCGAACCACGGATGCAAAAGAGAGTCTCGCTCATCAGCTCGTACAGTGCGCCGAGCCATCGCGCCACTGTATGGACTGAGATATTAGGCCGATTAACTAACACTTACAGCTCCCCGTGTAGGCACTTGCTGTAAAAGGTCGGCAAAAGACGTCATCACCCGGGGTTCGAACCACGGATGCAAAAGAGAGTCTCGCTCATCAGCTCGTACAGTGCGCCGAGCCATCGCGCCACTGTATGGACTGAGATATTAGGCCGATTAACTAACACTTACAGCTCCCCGTGTAGGCACTTGCTGTAAAAGGTCGGCAAAAGACGTCATCACCCGGGGTTCGAACCACGGATGCAAAAGAGAGTCTCGCTCATCAGCTCGTACAGTGCGCCGAGCCATCGCGCCACTGTATGGACTGAGATATTAGGCCGATTAACTAACACTTACAGCTCCCCGTGTAGGCACTTGCTGTAAAAGGTCGGCAAAAGACGTCATCACCCGGGGTTCGAACCACGGATGCAAAAGAGAGTCTCGCTCATCAGCTCGTACAGTGCGCCGAGCCATCGCGCCACTGTATGGACTGAGATATTAGGCCGATTAACTAACACTTACAGCTCCCCGTGTAGGCACTTGCTGTAAAAGGTCGGCAAAAGACGTCATCACCCGGGGTTCGAACCACGGATGCAAAAGAGAGTCTCGCTCATCAGCTCGTACAGTGCGCCGAGCCATCGCGCCACTGTATGGACTGAGATATTAGGCCGATTAACTAACACTTACAGCTCCCCGTGTAGGCACTTGCTGTAAAAGGTCGGCAAAAGACGTCATCACCCGGGGTTCGAACCACGGATGCAAAAGAGAGTCTCGCTCATCAGCTCGTACAGTGCGCCGAGCCATCGCGCCACTGTATGGACTGAGATATTAGGCCGATTAACTAACACTTACAGCTCCCCGTGTAGGCACTTGCTGTAAAAGGTCGGCAAAAGACGTCATCACCCGGGGTTCGAACCACGGATGCAAAAGAGAGTCTCGCTCATCAGCTCGTACAGTGCGCCGAGCCATCGCGCCACTGTATGGACTGAGATATTAGGCCGATTAACTAACACTTACAGCTCCCCGTGTAGGCACTTGCTGTAAAAGGTCGGCAAAAGACGTCATCACCCGGGGTTCGAACCACGGATGCAAAAGAGAGTCTCGCTCATCAGCTCGTACAGTGCGCCGAGCCATCGCGCCACTGTATGGACTGAGATATTAGGCCGATTAACTAACACTTACAGCTCCCCGTGTAGGCACTTGCTGTAAAAGGTCGGCAAAAGACGTCATCACCCGGGGTTCGAACCACGGATGCAAAAGAGAGTCTCGCTCATCAGCTCGTACAGTGCGCCGAGCCATCGCGCCACTGTATGGACTGAGATATTAGGCCGATTAACTAACACTTACAGCTCCCCGTGTAGGCACTTGCTGTAAAAGGTCGGCAAAAGACGTCATCACCCGGGGTTCGAACCACGGATGCAAAAGAGAGTCTCGCTCATCAGCTCGTACAGTGCGCCGAGCCATCGCGCCACTGTATGGACTGAGATATTAGGCCGATTAACTAACACTTACAGCTCCCCGTGTAGGCACTTGCTGTAAAAGGTCGGCAAAAGACGTCATCACCCGGGGTTCGAACCACGGATGCAAAAGAGAGTCTCGCTCATCAGCTCGTACAGTGCGCCGAGCCATCGCGCCACTGTATGGACTGAGATATTAGGCCGATTAACTAACACTTACAGCTCCCCGTGTAGGCACTTGCTGTAAAAGGTCGGCAAAAGACGTCATCACCCGGGGTTCGAACCACGGATGCAAAAGAGAGTCTCGCTCATCAGCTCGTACAGTGCGCCGAGCCATCGCGCCACTGTATGGACTGAGATATTAGGCCGATTAACTAACACTTACAGCTCCCCGTGTAGGCACTTGCTGTAAAAGGTCGGCAAAAGACGTCATCACCCGGGGTTCGAACCACGGATGCAAAAGAGAGTCTCGCTCATCAGCTCGTACAGTGCGCCGAGCCATCGCGCCACTGTATGGACTGAGATATTAGGCCGATTAACTAACACTTACAGCTCCCCGTGTAGGCACTTGCTGTAAAAGGTCGGCAAAAGACGTCATCACCCGGGGTTCGAACCACGGATGCAAAAGAGAGTCTCGCTCATCAGCTCGTACAGTGCGCCGAGCCATCGCGCCACTGTATGGACTGAGATATTAGGCCGATTAACTAACACTTACAGCTCCCCGTGTAGGCACTTGCTGTAAAAGGTCGGCAAAAGACGTCATCACCCGGGGTTCGAACCACGGATGCAAAAGAGAGTCTCGCTCATCAGCTCGTACAGTGCGCCGAGCCATCGCGCCACTGTATGGACTGAGATATTAGGCCGATTAACTAACACTTACAGCTCCCCGTGTAGGCACTTGCTGTAAAAGGTCGGCAAAAGACGTCATCACCCGGGGTTCGAACCACGGATGCAAAAGAGAGTCTCGCTCATCAGCTCGTACAGTGCGCCGAGCCATCGCGCCACTGTATGGACTGAGATATTAGGCCGATTAACTAACACTTACAGCTCCCCGTGTAGGCACTTGCTGTAAAAGGTCGGCAAAAGACGTCATCACCCGGGGTTCGAACCACGGATGCAAAAGAGAGTCTCGCTCATCAGCTCGTACAGTGCGCCGAGCCATCGCGCCACTGTATGGACTGAGATATTAGGCCGATTAACTAACACTTACAGCTCCCCGTGTAGGCACTTGCTGTAAAAGGTCGGCAAAAGACGTCATCACCCGGGGTTCGAACCACGGATGCAAAAGAGAGTCTCGCTCATCAGCTCGTACAGTGCGCCGAGCCATCGCGCCACTGTATGGACTGAGATATTAGGCCGATTAACTAACACTTACAGCTCCCCGTGTAGGCACTTGCTGTAAAAGGTCGGCAAAAGACGTCATCACCCGGGGTTCGAACCACGGATGCAAAAGAGAGTCTCGCTCATCAGCTCGTACAGTGCGCCGAGCCATCGCGCCACTGTATGGACTGAGATATTAGGCCGATTAACTAACACTTACAGCTCCCCGTGTAGGCACTTGCTGTAAAAGGTCGGCAAAAGACGTCATCACCCGGGGTTCGAACCACGGATGCAAAAGAGAGTCTCGCTCATCAGCTCGTACAGTGCGCCGAGCCATCGCGCCACTGTATGGACTGAGATATTAGGCCGATTAACTAACACTTACAGCTCCCCGTGTAGGCACTTGCTGTAAAAGGTCGGCAAAAGACGTCATCACCCGGGGTTCGAACCACGGATGCAAAAGAGAGTCTCGCTCATCAGCTCGTACAGTGCGCCGAGCCATCGCGCCACTGTATGGACTGAGATATTAGGCCGATTAACTAACACTTACAGCTCCCCGTGTAGGCACTTGCTGTAAAAGGTCGGCAAAAGACGTCATCACCCGGGGTTCGAACCACGGATGCAAAAGAGAGTCTCGCTCATCAGCTCGTACAGTGCGCCGAGCCATCGCGCCACTGTATGGACTGAGATATTAGGCCGATTAACTAACACTTACAGCTCCCCGTGTAGGCACTTGCTGTAAAAGGTCGGCAAAAGACGT